>NC_142996.1:10775000-10797047 GCF_061535395.1 Colias eurytheme
AGTATCTCATATGAAAGAGATTATCTCTGTCGATAAACGGCAGTTGGTTTACATCTCCGACTAAGACCACTTCCACTGCGCCAGACAGCTTGGCGGCCATAATTATAGAGCCAAAATGGTTCATGAGGGCTTCGTCCACGGTTAACCGTTTACAACTGAAGGACCCCCTGAATCCATTTGTTAGGATTGAAGCTATTGTGCGCACTCGTATTTTTTCCTCTCCTTTTATACGGTGCGCTAGCTTCTCTCTCAGATCTTTTGCCGCCTCTACTGTGGTTGTCGCAATTACGTCATTGGCCTCGTCGAAGTGTTTTACCAAATATGTTGTTTTGCCGCAGCCCGGCACTCCGTTGATCCACTTGATGTCAGGTACCACCCAGTCACTCCCGTACGCCGAGATGTCAGGCTCCGGGGCAATGGTTTTCGCCATGTCCAGGATCCTGTCATCCAGCATAATCTTGGTGCAACGGGCGGTCACGACAATGGGATCTCCCTCGGGGGTTTTAAAAGTGGTGGTTCCCTTGATTTTGAGTGCATCCTCGTCTATAGGAACAAAACCGACGCTAGCGCTGAACGCAGCCATGTAAGGACCGGACATTTGTCCATGTATGACCTTAGACGTTGTGTTGTTATAGATGGCTGCGTCCGCCTCCTCGAGTCTGACCCTTAGCAGCGCAAGGTTTTTAAGCTGATAGGCATGCATAATGTTTCTGCATGTTGTCAGACTGACCTCTCTGGTTGCCTCGATGACAGCACGGAATTCCAGAAAGGCGTTGATGATGTGGTCGAGGGGTTTTGCGACGGTTCTGTAATTTGGTGGATTGATTTGCCCGAAATCAGCCCGGGTTCTCTTAGCTCTCTCCGTTGGCCGTTCTGTGGCCTTGTTTGGCGTAAGAAATCTCTCCATCGCTGAGGTTTGCCTTCCACTCGGGTTGCCTTCAGTTGGCCGACCCATGACTACTTTAAAGAAGTCAGAGAGGGCCTTCATTCGGCTCCGGGTCTCAGGGCACTCTTTTGGACTTCGACTACTCTCTAATGCTGAGAGCCTTTCGGCTGCAATTTTTTGTTGCAGCCGCTCTGAGCCACTAATTGTTGGTGGATGGTTGACGCCGGTGGGTAGGTGATATGGTGCAGTCGATGCGGCGCGTGCGTGGGGTTTGAGGTAGTCTAAGTTGTCCCCTCGGTCTTCATAAACTATAACCTCATAATGTTTTGAGGCAGTGACGCATCCGCAACGGTCCACAACTTCACCTTTCTGATACCCGATGGCCATAGCGTCGACGCTAATAATGCGGGGTAGGTGTGCACCCGCTGATTGGCAACTCTGCGCAAGACTGGTAAGTATCAAACATGCCTGGGCGAATGGGGACTCGACTTTCCATTCGAGGAGTACGACCGCCTTGTTTTGCAATCGTACCACCCGGCAGGAGTGGCCCATGAATGTTGCCTGAGGAAGAGCTATGTAGCTACTACGCTTCATCACGGCTTTGTTGGTACTTCCAAACCGCAGAGCTGCGAGGCCGGGTGAGATGGCCAGCTGATTGTTTGTAATTTCCCGGCAGAAGGAGATTCCAAATGACTCATTGTCGTTGTCCATGAAGAGTGCGACGCTACGAACTCTCAGCTTTGGTACCCCTACTTTGGCGCACTCCAGTAGTTGTTCACTGGAGTTTGTCGGCGCTGGGGTAATAACGTTATTTACACCTGCTGTGGTTGTGATGAGTGGCCTACTGGTTGCAGGCGTTGTAGGGGTGGGGACTTGTGGTTGATGGGGCAAATCCTTGGATGCGATTGTTGAGCCGTTGTTTATTGCTGCGACTCGTGCGATTTTAGCGGCAAAGGCCAAGAATGGCTTCCTCAGACTCTCAGTCTCCATGATGGTGGGTAGAGACTCTTGGCTCAGTTGGGTCTGAGTTTGAATTTCGAGTGAGAGTCTGTCTGCACCAAATCTTGGGCACTCGAATAAAATGTGCCAGATGGTCTCGTGGCACGACGAGTCGCAGACGCAGGATGGGCTGTCTATTATGTTAAATCTGTGTAAATAGGCCGCGAATCCTCCATGGCCGGTTAAGACTTGGACTAAAGTTGGTGTCAATGTGGTGTCCTTAAGTACTCGTCTCGCAGAAGAGACGGTCGGCAGAAATGCCTTGGTGACCGACCCTGTAGTGGAGGATTCGTAGCGCTGTTGCCATTTTTGAATTGTTGCCTCCCTGATTTTCCGCTTAATGTATGAAAGGGGCACTTTGCTGTAATCAGGTGCAGTCTTTTTGGTGAGAGCAGCCTTTTTTGCTAGTTGGTCTGCTCTCTCATTCCCGGGTGTTCCCACGTGAGCCCTTAGCCAGAAGAGTCTCACCTCTCTGTCTTCTGCTCGGGTTTCCGCGATGAGTTTTTTAATCTCCAGAGCTAGTTGGTGTGTAACACATGGGTTTTTTAAAAGCTCAAGCGAAGATCTTGAGTCGCTCATGATATTCACAGTTTTGGCTTTTGAGCTCCTTGCCATCTTGACCGCTCTGTAGAGCGCGTACATCTCCGATTGGAAGACAGTGTTGTGTGACTCTAGTCGGAAGGTGGAGTACCTGGTCTCTTTACCTTTGTCCCACCATGTTAGGGCAGCACCTACCTTCCCCTCTATTTTGCTGCCGTCGGTGAAGATTTGGGGACCGACTACATGATAGGTCTCCAAAGTATTGGGATCCAGATTTTCAAGACGCTCGAACTCTGTTATTATCAGAGTTGAGGGATGTGGGTTGTGGAGATATCCCACTTTTTGCTCCACCTCTCTTCCTGGCGGGATATGCTCCTCCGAGTAGCCTTTTTTGATTTTGAAGAAGGCTGCCGCTTCCTGGACCCTGAAAGTTAGGTTAGGTTAGGTTAGGTTAGGTTAGGTTAGGTTAGGTTAGGTTAGGTTAGGTTAGGTTAGGTTAGGTTAGGTTAGGTTAGGTTAGGTTAGGTTAGGTTAGGTTAGGTTAGGTTAGGTTAGGTTAGGTTAGGTTAGGTTAGGTTAGGTTAGGTTAGGTTAGGTTAGGTTAGGTTAGGTTAGGTTAGGTTAGGTTAGGTTAGGTTAGGTTAGGTTAGGTTAGGTTAGGTTAGGTTAGGTTAGGTTAGGTTAGGTTAGGTTAGGTTAGGTTAGGTTAGGTTAGGTTAGGTTAGGTTAGGTTAGGTTAGGTTAGGTTAGGTTAGGTTAGGTTAGGTTAGGTTAGGTTAGGTTAGGTTAGGTTAGGTTAGGTTAGGTTAGGTTAGGTTAGGTTAGGTTAGGTTAGGTTAGGTTAGGTTAGGTTAGGTTAGGTTAGGTTAGGTTAGGTTAGGTTAGGTTAGGTTAGGTTAGGTTAGGTTAGGTTAGGTTAGGTTAGGTTAGGTTAGGTTAGGTTAGGTTAGGTTAGGTTAGGTTAGGTTAGGTTAGGTTAGGTTAGGTTAGGTTAGGTTAGGTTAGGTTAGGTTAGGTTAGGTTAGGTTAGGTTAGGTTAGGTTAGGTTAGGTTAGGTTAGGTTAGGTTAGGTTAGGTTAGGTTAGGTTAGGTTAGGTTAGGTTAGGTTAGGTTAGGTTAGGTTAGGTTAGGTTAGGTTAGGTTAGGTTAGGTTAGGTTAGGTTAGGTTAGGTTAGGTTAGGTTAGGTTAGGTTAGGTTAGGTTAGGTTAGGTTAGGTTAGGTTAGGTTAGGTTAGGTTAGGTTAGGTTAGGTTAGGTTAGGTTAGGTTAGGTTAGGTTAGGTTAGGTTAGGTTAGGTTAGGTTAGGTTAGGTTAGGTTAGGTTAGGTTAGGTTAGGTTAGGTTAGGTTAGGTTAGGTTAGGTTAGGTTAGGTTAGGTTAGGTTAGGTTAGGTTAGGTTAGGTTAGGTTAGGTTAGGTTAGGTTAGGTTAGGTTAGGTTAGGTTAGGTTAGGTTAGGTTAGGTTAGGTTAGGTTAGGTTAGGTTAGGTTAGGTTAGGTTAGGTTAGGTTAGGTTAGGTTAGGTTAGGTTAGGTTAGGTTAGGTTAGGTTAGGTTAGGTTAGGTTAGGTTAGGTTAGGTTAGGTTAGGTTAGGTTAGGTTTTTTTTTTTTTTTTTTTTTTTTTTATAAAAAGCACCCGCCATCACAGGGTGTTGTGTGCTTTCCTCTGGAATATTGTCCAGAGATGTTTGTTTTGCTTTTAATCAAATAATTACCACACTATTATTTATTAATACATTAGGACTAAATGAATACAATTTAAAATAGAAAATACAATTTAACAATTTACAATAACATTTCCAAATTAATAATAAAATACTGAAATTAAATATTACATTTAAAACTTACATTAATTAAAAACATTGCAATGAGAATAATAAAAAATAAAATAAAATAAATTAATACAATTAAAAGTACATTTAAAACTTACATTAATTAAGACATTACAATAAAATACAATTGAAACAGTACGGCACAACAATAAAACTTAACCCTAACATCACAGCTTATCACAGTTTCGTTTGTTAACCACCCCAACAATGTATTTACAATACTCCAAGAATTCAGTTCTCGTATCATCCCCCAGGGCCGCGGGCAGATTCTCACCCGTCATCGCGATGCCCAATTTTTGCTCAATAACATATCTATCTCTTGCAAAAATCGGACACTCGAGCAACAGGTGAGAAACCGTCTCGTCGACTCCGGGCTGACACAGGCACGATGGATTCTCCTTCAGCTTGAATCTGTTCAAGTAGAAGGCGAATCCACCGTGTCCAGTCAGTGCTTGTGTGGTGTGGTGTGTGATGTCTATTTTCCGTACTATTTTGTATGCAGCAGCAGCGCTTGGGAAAAAGAGTTTCGTGCCTCCAGCCGTCTCCCCCACATCATATCTCCTGTCCCATTCCCCGATCGTATCCTGTCTCAGGATACGCTTGACGAATGAAACAGGACACAGATCGTAGTCGAGTTTCTTCTTCGACCCCAGAGCGGCCTCCTTGGCTAACTGGTCCACTCTTTCGTTCCCCCTTAGCCCTGCGTGCGCCTTGATCCAAAACAGAGCGACCTCCCGCCTCTGCGAAGCAGCTTTTCGGAGGGCCGCCCTTGTTTGCACAGCAAGGGGGTGGGGGGAACCGAGTGTGACTGCCTGGAGGGCCGATCTGGAGTCGCTGAAGATGCCGACCTTCGACACTCCGCTCTTGCAGGCTCTAATTACTGCTCTTTGGAGCGCTAGGAGTTCGGCCTGGTAGACGGTGCAATACGGCGGCAAAGCAAGCTTGACGGCCTTCGTCTCGGCCTCCCCCTCCCATACGGAAAGGGCGGCTCCGACTCGACCCTCAATCTTGCTGCCGTCCGTGTAGATCCTATGTACGTGGCTATTAGCCACGTCGGAATACGAGTCCTCGTCCACCAGCCCGAACCCCAGCCCTTCCTGCTCTGCCGGATGTGGGTCCTCAATCGCCGGAGCCATTCTTTCCACCTCCCTGTCTCCCAACGCTGGGTGCGACACCCCCTTCTTGATCCCATATAGTCTCGAGACTTCGAGAATTCTGAGGTCAAGGGGGAGTATCCCAGCCAACAGCATAGCTGAGTTCAGGGAGACGGTCCGATATGCTCGGCAGATCTTTTGGGCGAAGCCCCGTTGTACGGTGTTCAGCCTTTTTTGGACCCCCATCTTTTCCACGGTGGGTGCCCACGCTGCCGATGCATACATAATAGTCGGTTCGATAACAGCTACATAAATAGTCCTAATAATATCTGGGCTAAGTCCCCAACCAACTCTGGCTGCCCTAGCCAAGAGGGTTAGGTTAGGTTAGGTTAGGTTAGGTTAGGTTAGGTTAGGTTAGGTTAGGTTAGGTTAGGTTAGGTTAGGTTAGGTTAGGTTAGGTTAGGTTAGGTTAGGTTAGGTTAGGTTAGGTTAGGTTAGGTTAGGTTAGGTTAGGTTAGGTTAGGTTAGGTTAGGTTAGGTTAGGTTAGGTTAGGTTAGGTTAGGTTAGGTTAGGTTAGGTTAGGTTAGGTTAGGTTAGGTTAGGTTAGGTTAGGTTAGGTTAGGTTAGGTTAGGTTAGGTTAGGTTAGGTTAGGTTAGGTTAGGTTAGGTTAGGTTAGGTTAGGTTAGGTTAGGTTAGGTTAGGTTAGGTTAGGTTAGGTTAGGTTAGGTTAGGTTAGGTTAGGTTAGGTTAGGTTAGGTTAGGTTAGGTTAGGTTAGGTTAGGTTAGGTTAGGTTAGGTTAGGTTAGGTTAGGTTAGGTTAGGTTAGGTTAGGTTAGGTTAGGTTAGGTTAGGTTAGGTTAGGTTAGGTTAGGTTAGGTTAGGTTAGGTTAGGTTAGGTTTTTTTTTTTTTTTTTTTTTTTTTTTTTAGTAAAAGCACCCGCCATCACAGGGTGTTGTGTGCTTTCCTCTGGAATATTGTCCAGAGATGTTTGTTTTGCTTTTAATCAAATAATTACCACACTATTATTTATTAATACATTAGGCCTAAATGAATACAATTTAAAATAGAAAATACAATTTAACAATTTACAATAACATTTCCAAATTAATAATAAAATACTAAAATTAAATATTACGTTTAAAATTTACATTAATTAAAAACATTGTAATGAGAATAATAAAAAATAAAATAAAATAAATTAATACAATTAAAAGTACATTTAAAACTTACATTAATTAAGACATTACAATAAAATACAATTGAGACAGTACGGCACAACAATAAAACTTAACCCTAACATCACAGCTTATCACAGTTTCGTCTGTTAACCACCCCAACAATGTATTTACAATACTCCAAGAATTCAGTTCTCGTCTCATCCCCCAGGGCCGCGGGCAGATTCTCACCCGTCATCGCGATGCCCAATTTTTGCTCAATAACATATCTATCTCTTGCAAAAATCGGACACTCGAGCAACAGGTGAGAAACCGTCTCGTCGACTCCGGGCTGACACAGGCACGATGGATTCTCCTTCAGCTTGAATCTGTTCAAGTAGAAGGCGAATCCACCGTGTCCAGTCAGTGCTTGTGTGGTGTGGTGTGTGATGTCTATTTTCCGTACTATTTTGTATGCAGCAGCAGCGCTTGGGAAAAAGAGCTTCGTGCCTCCAGCCGTCTCCCCCACATCATATCTCCTGTCCCATTCCCCGATCGTATCCCGTCTCAGGATACGCTTGACGAATGAAACAGGACACAGATCGTAGTCGGGTTTCTTCTTCGACCCCAGAGCGGCCTCCTTGGCTAACTGGTCCACTCTTTCGTTCCCCCTTAGCCCTGCGTGCGCCTTGATCCAAAACAGAGCGACCTCCCGCCTCTGCGAAGCAGCTTTTCGGAGGGCCGCTCTTGTTTGCACAGCAAGGGGGTGGGGGGAACCGAGTGTGACTGCCTGGAGGGCCGATCTGGAGTCGCTGAAGATGCCGACTTTCGCCACTCCACTCTTGCAGGCTCTAATTACTGCTCTTTGGAGCGCTAGGAGTTCGGCCTGGTAGACGGTGCAATACGGCGGCAAAGCAAGCTTGACGGCCTTCGTCTCGGCCTCCCCCTCCCATACGGAAAGGGCGGCTCCGACTCGACCCTCAATCTTGCTGCCGTCCGTGTAGATCCTATGTACGTGGCTATTAGCCACGTCGGAATACGAGTCCTCGTCCACCAGCCCGAACCCCAGCCCTTCCTGCTCTGCCGGATGTGGGTCCTCAATCGCCGGAGCCATTCTTTCCACCTCCCTGTCTCCCAACGCTGGGTGCGACACCCCCTTCTTGATCTCATATAATCTCGAGACTTCGAGTATTCTGAGGTCAAGGGGGAGTATCCCAGCCAACAGCATAGCTGAGTTCAGGGAGACGGTCCGATATGCTCTGCAGATTTTTTGGGCAAAACCCCGTTGCACGGTGTTCAGCCTTTTTTGGACCCCCATCTTTTCCACGGTGGGTGCCCACGCTGCCGATGCATACATAATAGTCGGTTCGATAACTGCTACATAAATAGTTCTAATAATATCTGGGCTAAGTCCCCAACCAACTCTGGCTGCCCTAGCCAAGAGTTTATACCGGGCGATTGCCTTTTGGCATACCGTCCCGACGTGGGCGTTGAAAGTAAGGCCGCTGTCAATTGTAAGGCCCAGTATTTTTATATGTGAAAAATATTTAATTTCCACACTCCCCATAGCGAGCCGTGGCACGTCATATTTTAACCTCCTCGTCGAAAGGAGGGCACAAGTTTTGTGTGGTGCAAAATTTAATTTGTTGTCTTTACCCCATTCGTGTATTACGTTTAGGACACGGTTCGCTTTTCCTTCTATTTCAAGGGCCGTATCACCCTCAAAGACCAACACTATGTCGTCGGCGAACGCCTGACAGAATACTCCCATCTCCTCTAACATCCATAGCAGAGGGTCCAGCAAGAGGTTCCACAGGATTGGTCCACCTATGGATCCCTGCACGCACCCCTTGCTGGTCCCCCTACTCACTTCCACGCCCGCATATCTAACTTTCACTCCCCTTTCACTCAGGTAGCTGCTGATCACCCGCCTCACGTTCCCCGGGCACCCAACTTCAGCCAACCGCACCTTTATGGCTGGCCACCAGGCGCTGTCGAAGGCTCCCTCTATGTCCAGCGATACCACAACAGAAATCTTCTTCTCTTCCCTCATATTTCTGATGTGGTTCACTAGTCTATAGAGGGCGTCCTCGGTGCTCCTCTGTGGCATAAAGCCATACTGGTGGGGGCTTATTTTGGGCAACAGGTAAAACCTGAGTCGGCCGACCAGCATCTTTTCGAAGATTTTGCCGAGAACAGGTAAGAGGCCGATCGGTCGATAGGCTTTCGGTACCCGATATGATTCCCTGCCCGGCTTTCGCAGTATAACCACGGTCGCCCACTTCCACTGTGCGGGGAAGTAGGCGGCAGAGAGGCACCTGTTGAGCAAGGCAAGGAACCATCCCGGGTTACAATCCACAGCGTGCTGACAGATGTCGGCCGTGAGGCCATCCGCCCCGGGGGCCTTCTTGGGGTTGAAGGACCTTACGGCTCTCTTCAACTCCTCCATGATGAAAGGAGGGTCATCCGGGCCCGCCGGTGGTTCGGTGTCCAAGGACTCCGCACACCTGCGCACCCGACGATGTCCCTCACTTTCACCACTTTCCTGGTCCTCGGGGTAGAAGGTCTCCGCCAACAGTTCTGCCGAGCTCCGGGCATCGAGGGTCTCACCGCCCCTCGAAAGGGGCAGATCCTCCTCTCTCCCTGTGGCTCTATTAAGCACCCTGTAGATGCCCTCCCAGACCCCCTCCCTATCCTGTTTCCGGCAAAACTCCTTCCAACTCTTCTCTTGCGCTTCTTTCACTGCCTTTTCATACATCTCTCTTTCTTCCAGGTACAATCCAACCACGCGGTCTCTGCGATCAGGTGCTGCGTTTCGGATCCTGCGTCTCCTCGTGGCCACCTGCTTCTTCATCTGCGCGAGCTCCTCATTCCACCACGACAAGGTGAATTTCTGTGTGTGTTTTTTGGTCGGCATTGTGTCTCTGCATGTCTGTGTGATTGCTTCAGTGTATCTGTCTATTGCGTCATCTATTTGTTGTGTGCTGTGTATTGTGTCTATGTCTTGTATAGTTAATTGTCTGTCCGACATCAGCTGGGTCAGTTTCTCATGAAACTGAGTCCAGTTTGCCTTGTGTGTGTTAAATATGCGTGTAGTTCGTATTATGTTCGTGCCTGTGGATTTATGTTGTCTGATGCCGAAGGATATGCCGTTGTGGTCCGAGCTCGTGAGACTCTCCTCAACCCTCCAGTTGTCCACTCGGTTCAGCAGATCGTCGGAGCACGCTGTCACATCCACGTAGCTAGAGTACCTTTTCCCACCTCTAATGGTATCGAACGTAGGGATGTCCCCGGTGTTGAGTATGTGCATTCCCATTTCTTCCAGTACAGCAGACACATCTCTTCCTCGCGAGTCTTCCACTTCGCCACCCCACCACGGGCTTTTTGCGTTCGCATCGCCTCCCAGGACCATCCTATGGATACCCAGCTCTCTCCCTATCCGCCTAAGATGGTCCAGGTAGAGCCCCACTGGTTTATCGGGCTCGAAGTAGAAGGACACTACAATCATCTCCCAGGCTTTGGTTCTGAGAGTGGCCACAACGATGTTGTTACTGCTAAGGCGTGTATGTAGTTCGACATCCAGTGTGTCGTCGAGTACTACAATACACGCCTTTACTGCTCCACCCCCTTCCCCTTCGCTCTGGAAGATCCTCACTCCATTGTATGTCCTCATACTTTTCGCCCCACCAACGTAGGGCTCTTGCAGCAATGCTACGCATGCCTTACGCTTGGTGGCTTCGAGCAGTAGCTCCCGTGTGGCGATTTGGCTCCGCTGGAGATTGGCCTGCAGCATTCGGTACTGGAAGGACTCACCTTGGGCAACCTTAGCAATACGCTACCGCCGATCTGGCCAGAGCATCCCACCTCTTTCTTTCCGTACACTCTCTGTCAAAGGCGCTGTGCTCTGCGCTGCCTTTCTTAGCCTTTATGCAGTTGATGCATTGAGGCACTTCTCCCCGCAGCCACTTGTCGCACTCGGTCTTCATGTGAGGACCAGCGCAGTGGCTGCATCGTTCCTTCTCTTCCCTACACATTCGTCTCGTATGCCCGTACCCAAGACAGCGCGAGCACTGCACTAACGGACTTTGATCCATCACTTTCACTCTACTTAGCCCTATATGGGCGTATCCTTCACTCGTGCATCTCTTCCATACCTGTGGACTCACCCTGGCCACTACGTGGTTCTGGAGGTGGTTCCTTGCTTTCATCACGTACGCTACTTCTACCTTTCTCTCTTCCCCCTTCAGGCCCTCAAGGATGCTTGCATTTTGATTACTGAATGCTGTGACGAAATCGTCAACTTCGCATTTCATTACATCCCTGAAGACTAGTAGAGGGCTCTTATTTTTTACATCTTCCACTACTAATCCCTCATTCTTTCTCAGCCTTTCCTTCACCTTGATTCTTTCTTCCTCATTCGCACAGCCGACGACCACCTTCCTGTTCTTCACCTTTCTTACCCTCTCTACTTTCACCCATCCGTCCTTTGCATCCACAGTCTTTCTGATCATTTCTAACACCTCATCACCCGTCTCTTGTTCGTCTTTGGATGACACCATGACCGAATGCAGGGCTCTTGCTTCGGGGAGTTTCTCTATGACTCCCTTCGAGACAACGCCCGCATAACTCGCCGTTTTGGCGACAGTCATGTTGCCCTCCAAAAGCGAGCTCAATTTGTCCATTTTATTTTCATTCTCCCGCATGCTTACTCTCATATCTTCCATTCTTGTCATCATCTCTTTCATACTTTCTTTCATTCCTTCACTTAGGTCCAGATTTCTCACCAATGCGTCGTCAACTACGCTGGGACCAGCATCGGATGGCGGGGGGGGATGTATAGGGTCCCCACTACGCCCTCCACTACCAGCCCTGGCATTGGTGAGTTCAAACTCAATCTCTTTTATTATTTCATACATCCTTTCTAGCGCCGTAATTACCCCGTCTTTTATATCAGTCTTTAAATTTCGGGACTCCCGCAGGTGGGCTTTCCCTTTCAGCAGAAGGGCTTTCCCTTCTGCAGTCCGACTTTTAGGTGTTGCAGGCCTCTTCACTGGTTCGGAGATAGTGAACGTGTCACTGGCACGCCTCTGGGGAGTGTGGATCATGATGACTTAGGGGAGAAAAAAAAAAAAAAAAAAAAAAAAAAAAAAAAAAAAAAAAAAAAAAAAAAAAAAAAAAAGAAAAAAAAAAAAAAAAAAAAAAAAAAAAAAAAAAAAAAAAAAAAAAAAAAAAAAAAAAAAAAAAAAAAAAAAAAAAAAAAAAAAAAAAAAAAAAAAAAAAAAAAAAAAAAAAAAAAAAAAAAAAAAAAAAAAAAAAAAAAAACCCCTGTCAATAATAATACTTATTCTTAACACTATTAGGTCTCCCAATAGGGGAGATACCTGTCAATAATTACAATTAAAAATTAATATCACAGATATAAATATAAGATATAAAATATTAATATAAAATATAAAATATTAATAGGTCACTAGTTAAAAATGGTCAACTTAACACTATTAGGTCTCCCAATAGGGGAGATACCTGTCAATAATTACAATTAAAATAAATATCACAGATATAAATATAAGATATAAAATAATAATATAAAAATATAATATAAAATAAAAATATAAAATATTAATAGGTCACAAGTCAAGTCAATAAAAAAGTCAATACTTATACTTAATCAGTCTCCCAATAGGGGAGGCACCTGTCAGTGATTACAATAAAATAAAATAAAAATGGAAATGAGCAGCAAATACTAATATGATATTAGTAATACCTAGTTAGTATTATAGTCTATAGTTCAGTTTAAAAGTCAATCTATAAGTTATACGATATTATTATCGTACGGTTCGACCTACTAAGCTAGCACTAGCTTACTAAAGCTAGCTAGTCAGTACTAACCACTCAAGTCAATAATTAATAATTATTATTTTTACTTAAGACTATCAGGTCTCCCAATAGGGGAGTCGCCTGTTTATGATGAATAGAAATAAATGAATGAAAGATAATAATATTATAAATAAAATTATTATAAATAATAATATTAAAAATATATATATATTTGTGTTGTGTGGTATATGGTCCCTAAGCACTCAGTATATAATACCTTAGTCTAACAGCTACACCAAAAATGATGTAGCTGGTCTATTTTTACAAAATACTAATATACAAATACAAAATATAAATTAGGTTAAAAAGAAAACATTAATTCGCCACCACGTGTTTACTGTTTTGTTGAATCTTGCACCCGTGACCTACTTAGATATTTCTCCCGAAATACGTTATGAGAAGTTAAGATAATTTATTATCTTTGTGCGGGAAGATGTATAGAATATCAACACACTAATTTAAGTAGGAAACACGGTGGGGGGAAAGGGGGAAAAGTATAGTTTTGGCAGAAGAAAGTTTCTACTTGTAGGTTAGAACACTCTTTGGTGTCTATCTTCGCCAATTTTCAACCGATTTCCCCGGGACAAAAACCACAGGCTTTATTTTAATAAGACGCGTCTATTTACACTTGTATCGTTCCACCATGCACTGAGTTAGGGAGGATTGCCACCGCCCGGCTTGCCGAAAATTGTTTGTTTTACCTTATGTATGGGTCCTAAAAATCCCAAAATTTTCACAGGCACTCGTTTCACTAATACCCACAACACTACAGTTCCGGTTCGCGAAGTCCCCGATATAAATCGGGACTTCCCAGCGACGCCGTACTTTTGTTAAATTAGTAAAAATTTCTTTCGGTAATAACTTTTCACAGGCTCACTCGATTTTAAAACCGTTTTCGCGTCCGTATCTGTTGTCCAAGCGCGCATCCACTGGTATATTACACTAGTGTGTAAGATGAAAAAATACCACTTTTGCAAAAAATAAACTCAGGAGCGATGCGATTTAGCTGTCAACGGACCGCGTTCGGGCAAATGACTGGGGTTAGGTTAGGTTAGGTTAGGTTAGGTTAGGTTAGGTTAGGTTAGGTTAGGTTAGGTTAGGTTAGGTTAGGTTAGGTTAGGTTAGGTTAGGTTAGGTTAGGTTAGGTTAGGTTAGGTTAGGTTAGGTTAGGTTAGGTTAGGTTAGGTTAGGTTAGGTTAGGTTAGGTTAGGTTAGGTTAGGTTAGGTTAGGTTAGGTTAGGTTAGGTTAGGTTAGGTTAGGTTAGGTTAGGTTAGGTTAGGTTAGGTTAGGTTAGGTTAGGTTAGGTTAGGTTAGGTTAGGTTAGGTTAGGTTAGGTTAGGTTAGGTTAGGTTAGGTTAGGTTAGGTTAGGTTAGGTTAGGTTAGGTTAGGTTAGGTTAGGTTAGGTTAGGTTAGGTTAGGTTAGGTTAGGTTAGGTTAGGTTAGGTTAGGTTAGGTTAGGTTAGGTTAGGTTAGGTTAGGTTAGGTTAGGTTAGGTTAGGTTAGGTTAGGTTAGGTTAGGTTAGGTTAGGTTAGGTTAGGTTAGGTTAGGTTAGGTTAGGTTAGGTTAGGTTAGGTTAGGTTAGGTTAGGTTAGGTTAGGTTAGGTTAGGTTAGGTTAGGTTAGGTTAGGTTAGGTTAGGTTAGGTTAGGTTAGGTTAGGTTAGGTTAGGTTAGGTTAGGTTAGGTTAGGTTAGGTTAGGTTAGGTTAGGTTAGGTTAGGTTAGGTTAGGTTAGGTTAGGTTAGGTTAGGTTAGGTTAGGTTAGGTTAGGTTAGGTTAGGTTAGGTTAGGTTAGGTTAGGTTAGGTTAGGTTAGGTTAGGTTAGGTTAGGTTAGGTTAGGTTAGGTTAGGTTAGGTTAGGTTTTTTTTTTTTTTTTTTTTTTTTTTTTTTTTTTTAAAAGCACCCGCCATCGCAGGGTGTTGTCTGCTTTTTCTCTAGAGTATAGTCTAGAGACATTTATTTTCTTTAATCAATAATAAACACAATTTTTCTTTATTTACAATATGGGCACATAATATTAAAATACAATTAAATTTTAAAATACGAATTTACAGTATACAAAAAAATTTTCAAAATAATAATAAAATACAATAATTAAAAGTCACTTTAAAATTAACAATTCAAACAATACAATAAAAATAAAACCAATACAAGTAAATATACAAATTAACACGGCACAACAATAAAACTTAACCCTAACATCACAGCTTATCACAGTTTCTTTTGTTTACCACCCCAACAATGTATTTACAATATTCCAGGAATTCAGATCTCGTATCATCCCCCAGGGCCGCGGGCAGATTCTCACCCGTCATCGCGATGCCCAATTTTTGCTCAATAACATATCTATCTCTTGCAAAAATCGGACACTCGAGCAACAGGTGAGAAACCGTCTCGTCGACTCCGGGCTGACACAGGCACGATGGATTCTCCTTCAGCTTGAATCTGTTCAAGTAGAAGGCGAATCCACCGTGTCCAGTCAGTGCTTGTGTGGTGTGGTGTGTGATGTCTATTTTCCGTACTATTTTGTATGCAGCAGCAGCGCTTGGGAAAAAGAGCTTCGTGCCTCCAGCCGTCTCCCCCACATCATATCTCCTGTCCCATTCCCCGATCGTATCCTGTCTCAGGATACGCTTGACGAATGAAACAGGACACAGATCGTAGTCGGGTTTCTTCTTCGACCCCAGAGCGGCCTCCTTGGCTAACTGGTCCACTCTTTCGTTCCCCCTTAGCCCTGCGTGCGCCTTGATCCAAAACAGAGCGACCTCCCGCCTCTGCGAAGCAGCTTTTCGGAGGGCCGCCCTTGTTTGCACAGCAAGGGGGTGGGGGGAACCGAGTGTGACTGCCTGGAGGGCCGATCTGGAGTCGCTGAAGATGCCGACCTTCGACACTCCACTCTTGCAGGCTCTAATTACTGCTCTTTGGAGCGCTAGGAGTTCGGCCTGGTAGACGGTGCAATACGGCGGCAAAGCAAGCTTGACGGCCTTCGTCTCGGCCTCCCCCTCCCATACGGAAAGGGCGGCTCCGACTCGACCCTCAATCTTGCTGCCGTCCGTGTAGATCCTATGTACGTGGCTATTAGCCACGTCGGAATACGAGTCCTCGTCCACCAGCCCGAACCCCAGCCCTTCCTGCTCTGCCGGATGTGGGTCCTCAATCGCCGGAGCCATTCTTTCCACCTCCCTGTCTCCCAACGCTGGGTGCGACACCCCCTTCTTGATCCCATATAATCTCGAGACTTCGAGTATTCTGAGGTCAAGGGGGAGTATCCCGGCCAACAGCATAGCTGAGTTCAGGGAGACGGTCCGATATGCTCTGCAGATTTTTTGGGCAAAACCCCGTTGCACGGTGTTCAGCCTTTTTTGGACCCCCATCTTTTCCACGGTGGGTGCCCACGCTGCCGATGCATACATAATAGTCGGTTCGATAACAGCTACATAAATAGTCCTAATAATATCTGGGCTAAGTCCCCAACCAACTCTGGCTGCCCTAGCCAAGAGTTTATACCGGGCGATTGCCTTTTGGCATACCGTCCCGACGTGGGCGTTGAAAGTAAGGCCGCTGTCAATTGTAAGGCCCAGTATTTTAATATGTGAAAAATATTTAATTTCCACACTCCCCATAGCGAGCCGTGGCACGTCATATTTTAACCTCCTCGTCGAAAGGAGGGCACAAGTTTTGTGTGGTGCAAAATTTAATTTGTTATCTTTTCCCCATTCGTGTATTACGTTTAGGACACGGTTCGCTTTTACTTCTATTTCAAGGGCCGTATCACCCTCAAAGACCAGCACAATGTCGTCGGCGAACGCTTGACAGAATACTCCCATCTCCTCTAACATCCATAGCAGAGGGTCCAGCAAGAGGTTCCACAGGATTGGTCCACCTATGGATCCCTGCACGCACCCCTTGCTGGTCCCCCTACTTACTTCCACGCCCGCATATCTAACTTTCACCCCCCTTTCACTCAGGTAGCTGCTGATCACCCGCCTCACGTTCCCCGGGCACCCAACTTCAGCCAGCCGCACCTTTATGGCTGGCCACCAGGCGCTGTCGAAGGCTCCCTCTATGTCCAGCGATACCACAACAGAAATCTTCTTCTCCTCCCTCATATTTCTGATGTGGTTCACTAGTCTATAGAGGGCGTCCTCGGTGCTCCTCTGTGGCATAAAGCCATACTGGTGGGGGCTTATTTTGGGCAACAGGTAAAACCTGAGTCGGCCGACCAGCATCTTTTCGAAGATTTTGCCGAGAACAGGTAAGAGGCCGATCGGTCGATAGGCTTTCGGTACCCGATATGATTCCCTGCCCGGCTTTCGCAGTATAACCACGGTCGCCCACTTCCACTGTGCGGGGAAGTAGGCGGCAGAGAGGCATCTGTTGAGCAAGGCAAGGAACCATCCCGGGTTACAATCCACAGCGTGCTGACAGATGTCGGCCGTGAGGCCATCCGCCCCGGGGGCCTTCTTGGGGTTGAAGGACCTTACGGCTCTCTTCAACTCCTCCATGATGAAAGGAGGGTCATCCGGGCCCGCCGGTGGTTCGGTGTCCAAGGACTCCGCACTCCCGCGCACCCGACGATGTCCCTCACTTTCACCACTTTCCTGGTCCTCGGGGTAGAAGGTCTCCGCCAACAGTTCTGCCGAGCTCCGGGCATCGAGGGTCTCACCGCCCCTCGAAAGGGGCAGATCCTCCTCTCTCCCTGTGGCTCTATTAAGCACCCTGTAGATGCCCTCCCAGACCCCCTCCCTATCCTGTTTCCGGCAAAACTCCTTCCAACTCTTCTCTTGCGCTTCTTTCACTGCCTTTTCATACATCTCTCTTTCTTCCAGGTACAATCCAACCACGCGGTCTCTGCGATCAGGTGCTGCGTTTCGGATCCTGCGTCTCCTCGTGGCCACCTGCTTCTTCATCTGCGCGAGCTCATCATTCCACCACGACAAGGTGAATTTCTGTGTGTGTTTTTTGGTCGGCATTGTGTCTCTGCATGTCTGTGTGATTGCTTCAGTGTATCTGTCTATTGCGTCATCTATTTGTTGTGTGCTGTGTATTGTGTCTATGTCTTGTATAGTTAATTGTCTGTCCGACATCAGCTGGGTCAGTTTCTCATGAAACTGAGTCCAGTTTGCCTTGTGTGTGTTAAATATGCGTGTAGTTCGTATTATGTTCGTGCCTGTGGATTTATGTTGTCTGATGCCGAAGGATATGCCGTTGTGGTCCGAGCTCGTGAGACTCTCCTCAACCCTCCAGTTGTCCACTCGGTTCAGCAGATCGTCGGAGCACGCTGTCACATCCACGTAGCTAGAGTACCTTTTCCCACCTCTAATGGTATCGAACGTAGGGATGTCCCCGGTGTTGAGTATGTGCATTCCCATTTCTTCCAGTACAGCAGACACATCTCTTCCTCGCGAGTCTTCCATTTCGCCACCCCACCACGGGCTTTTTGCGTTCGCATCGCCTCCCAGGACCATCCTATGGATACCCAGCTCACTCCCTATCCGCCTAAGATGGTCCAGGTAGAGCCCCACTGGTTTATCGGGCTCGAAGTAGAAGGACACTACAATCATCTCCCAGGCTTTGGTTCTGAGAGTGGCCACAACGATGTTGTTACTGCTAAGGCGTGTATGTAGTTCGACATCCAGTGTGTCGTCGAGTACTACAATACACGCCTTTACTGCTCCACCCCCTTCCCCTTCGCTCTGGAAGATCCTCACTCCATTGTATGTCCTCATACTTTTCGCCCCACCAACGTAGGGCTCTTGCAGCAATGCTACGCATGCCTTACGCTTGGTGGCTTCGAGCAGTAGCTCCCGTGTGGCGATTTGGCTCCGCTGGAGATTGGCCTGCAGCATTCGGTACTGGAAGGACTCACCTTGGGCAACCTTAGCAATACGCTACCGCCGATCTGGCCAGAGCATCCCACCTCTTTCTTTCCGTACACTCTCTGTCAAAGGCGCTGTGCTCTGCGCTGCCTTTCTTAGCCTTTATGCAGTTGATGCATTGAGGCACTTCTCCCCGCAGCCACTTGTCGCACTCGGTCTTCATGTGAGGACCGGCGCAGTGGCTGCATCGTTCCTTCTCCTCCCTACACATTCGTCTCGTATGCCCGTACCCAAGACAGCGCGAGCACTGCACTAACGGACTTTGATCCATCACTTTCACTCTACTTAGCCCTATATGGGCGTATCCTTCACTCGTGCATCTCTTCCATACCTGTGGACTCACCCTGGCCACTACGTGGTTCTGGAGGTGGTTCCTTGCTTTCATCACGTACGCTACTTCTACCTTTCTCTCTTCCCCCTTCAGGCCCTCAAGGATGCTTGCATTTTGATTACTGAATGCTGTGACGAAATCGTCAACTTCGCATTTCATTACATCCCTGAAGACTAGTAGAGGGCTCTTATTTTTTACATCTTCCACTACTAATCCCTCATTCTTTCTCAGCCTTTCCTTCACCTTGATTCTTTCTTCCTCATTCGCACAGCCGACGACCACCTTCCTGTTCTTCACCTTTCTTACCCTCTCTACTTTCACCCATCCGTCCTTTGCATCCACAGTCTTTCTGATCATTTCTAACACCTCATCACCCGTCTCTTGTTCGTCTTTGGATGACACCATGACCGAATGCAGGGCTCTTGCTTCGGGGAGTTTCTCTATGACTCCCTTCGAGACAACGCCCGCATAACTCGCCGTTTTGGCGACAGTCATGTTGCCCTCCAAAAGCGAGCTCAATTTATCCATTTTATTTTCATTCTCCCGCATGCTTACTCTCATATCTTCCATTCTTGTCATCATCTCTTTCATACTTTCTTTCATTCCTTCACTTAGGTCCAGATTTCTCACCAATGCGTCGTCAACTACGCTGGGACCAGCATCGGATGGCGGGGGGGGATGTATAGGGTCCCCACTACGCCCTCCACTACCAGCCCTGGCATTGGTGAGTTCAAATTCAATCTCTTTTATTATTTCATACATCCTTTCTAGCGCCGTAATTACCCCGTCTTTTATATCAGTCTTTAAATTTCGGGACTCCCGCAGGTGGGCTTTCCCTTTCAGCAGAAGGGCTTTCCCTTCTGCAGTCCGACTTTTAGGTGTTGCAGGCTTCTTCACTGGTTCGGAGATAGTGAACGTGTCACTGGCACGCCTCTGGGGAGTGTGGATCATGATGACTTAGGGGAGAAAAAAAAAAAAAAAAAAAAAAAAAAAAACACCCCTGTCAATAATAATTATTCTTAACACTATTAGGTCTCCCAATAGGGGAGATACCTGTCAATAATTACAATTAAAAATTAATATCACAGATATAAATATAAGGTATAAAATATTAATATAAAAATATAATATAAAATATTAATGGTCACTGATAGTTAAGAATGGTCAACTTAACACTATTAGGTCTCCCAATAGGGGAGATACCTGTCAATAATTACAATTAAAATAAATATCACAGATATAATTTATAAATAAGATATAAAATAATAATATAAAAATATAATATAAAATAAAAATATAAAATATTAATAGGTCACTGATAGTTAAAAATTGCCAACTTAGCACTATTTAAAATATTAATAAAATATTAATATTAATACGTCCGTAATAATTACAATTGGTCAACAATAAAAAAAAAGTCAAGTCAATAAATGAGTCAATACTTATACTTAATCAGTCTCCCAATAGGGGAGGCACCTGTCAGTGATTACAATAAAATAAAATAAAAATGGAAATGAGCAGCAAATACTAATATGATATTAGTAATACCTAATAAGTATTATAGTCTATAGTTCAGTTTAAAAAGTCAATCTATAAGTTATACGATATTATTATCGTACGGTTCGACCTACTAAGCTAGCACTAGCTTACTAAAGCTAGCTAGTCAGTACTAACCACTCAAGTCAATAATTAATAATTATTATTTTTACTTAAGACTATCAGGTCTCCCAATAGGGGAGTCGCCTGTTTATGATGAATAGAAATAAATGAATGAAAGATAATAATATTATAAATAAAATTATTATAAATAATAATATTATAAATATATATATATTTGTGTTGTGTGGTATATGGTCCCTAAGCACTCAGTATATAATAACCTTAGTCTAACAGCTACACCAAAAATGATGTAGCTGGTCTATTATATAGCTACACTTACAATAATTTACTAATGTACAAATACAGACTATTACATTAAAAAGAAAACATTCATTTGCCACCACGTGTTTCTTGTTTTCGTTTTTGTTGACCCGTGACCTACTTAGATTTTTCTCTTAAAAAACGTTATGAGGAGTTAAGATAATTTATTATCTTTGTGCGGGAAGGTGTATGGAATATCCCAGCACTAATTTAAGTAGGAAACACGGTGGGGGGAAAGGAGAAAAGTATAGTTTTGGCGGAAGAAAGTTCCTACTTTAAGGTTAAAACACTCTTTGGTGTCTATCTTCGCCAATTTTCAACCGATTTCCCCGGGACAAAAACCACGGGCTTTGTTTTAATATGCCGCGTCTATTTACACTTGTATCTTTTCACCATGCACTGAGTTAAGGGGGATTGCCACCGCCCGGCTTGCCAAAAATTGTTTGTTTTACCTGATTTACGGGTCCTAGAAATCCCAAAATTTTCACAGGCACTCTTATCACTAATACCCACAACACTGCAGTTACGGTTCGCGAAGTCCCCGATATAAATCGGGACTTCCCAGCGACGCCGTACTTTTGTTAATTTAGTAAAAATTTCTTTTGGTTATAACTTTTCACAGGCTCACTCGATTTTAAAACGGTTTTCGCGTCCGTATCTGTTGTCCAAGCGCGCATCCACTGGTATACAACACTAGTGTGTAAGATGAAAAAATACCACTTTTGCAAAAAATAAACTCAGGAGCGATGCGATTTAGCTGTCAACGGACCGCGTTCGGGCGGTTAGGTTGGTTAGGTTAGGTTAGGTTAGGTTAGGTTAGGTTAGGTTAGGTTAGGTTAGGTTAGGTTAGGTTAGGTTAGGTTAGGTTAGGTTAGGTTAGGTTAGGTTAGGTTAGGTTAGGTTAGGTTAGGTTAGGTTAGGTTAGGTTAGGTTAGGTTAGGTTAGGTTAGGTTAGGTTAGGTTAGGTTAGGTTAGGTTAGGTTAGGTTAGGTTAGGTTAGGTTAGGTTAGGTTAGGTTAGGTTAGGTTAGGTTAGGTTAGGTTAGGTTAGGTTAGGTTAGGTTAGGTTAGGTTAGGTTAGGTTAGGTTAGGTTAGGTTAGGTTAGGTTAGGTTAGGTTAGGTTAGGTTAGGTTAGGTTAGGTTAGGTTAGGTTAGGTTAGGTTAGGTTAGGTTAGGTTAGGTTAGGTTAGGTTAGGTTAGGTTAGGTTAGGTTAGGTTAGGTTAGGTTAGGTTAGGTTAGGTTAGGTTAGGTTAGGTTAGGTTAGGTTAGGTTAGGTTAGGTTAGGTTAGGTTAGGTTAGGTTAGGTTAGGTTAGGTTAGGTTAGGTTAGGTTAGGTTAGGTTAGGTTAGGTTTAGGTTAGGTTAGGTTAGGTTAGGTTAGGTTAGGTTAGGTTAGGTTAGGTTAGGTTAGGTTAGGTTAGGTTAGGTTAGGTTAGGTTAGGTTAGGTTAGGTTAGGTTAGGTTAGGTTAGGTTAGGTTAGGTTAGGTTAGGTTAGGTTAGGGTTGGTTAGGTTAGGTTAGGTTAGAGTTTAGG